>NC_136698.1:4025293-4052793 GCF_947650265.1 Symphodus melops
TTTCATCTACTTGACATTTTAGTTCTATTTCCTGGATATTTATTGGAGAATCATCTATAAAAATGCATCATATTTTAAACATCTTCATTTGTTTTTGATTGGTAGATCATTCAAGGTAAAGCAACTACTAATTCAGAGAAGTTTAATCCCTGAGTAAATATGTTACTGTCGATTCCTGCAGAATAATCACATCCTAGTTTGGATAAATAATTGACAGATATAGAAAATGATAGCTCTAACAAACAGTATAAACCCAGTGGATATAATCAGGGCTATTTTGCTTGTATGCTGTGTTTTCGTTGAGCTGTCAGCTGGTCCATCTCCAGTTAATAAAAGCGTGTCAGCACCCAAACAGAGTCCAGCCACACAAGCATCAATATTTTACAATCCCTCCAGATTCCTCTTTAAAGATGCAAATCAATGCCTCCTATTCATTATCCATGTGTATGTCTTCTAGGTATGGCCTTTGTCATTAAGCAATAATTCACCCCTCCACAGTCCCACATTACTCTGCTGCTCCATACTTTTACAAATGCCTCGGGGCCTATAAATACTAATGAAATCTCTTTGCTTAATTTGATTTTGCTGGTACAACTTGCAGTTATGGCTGAACTTTCCCACGAGAGAGGCTGATTGAACACTTTCAAGTCCTTATGGAAGCAGGAAAACATTCCAAAGAGCCGGGGAGATTCATTTCCGGGGAGATCATTTCCATAATTACCACGATTGGCAGCCTAATGACCTTCTGTGACAATAAAAAGATCTCTTGTTAATTCCATTTCTGTCGCTGACATTCAAGAGATTCCTATCTTACATGTTTGAGGGTTCACAAGATAACAAGTGTACTTTTTTTCCCTCCCATTTTGCAGAGCGCAAAAGAGCAGCCCATTCAGTTTTGCGGGGATGTGGCTCCACTCTGAAAGGGATCTGCTTGTGCCTGCACGCCTCGTCCAACCGTGCCCCAAAATGTTGGATAATTTATGGGCCTGGGGGAGATTATAAAGATGGATCTTTGAGGCAATCAATTCTCATGTTGCGTTTTGAATGGTGGGATAGAAATGAAGTGCAGAATAATTAAAAAGATCACAAGTCCCCCCTCGCATGTAATAATGAGTGGCTCCAGAGGCAGTGGGCCCTGCCACAGCGCCGCAGGAAGAGCCTTTGAATAGACTGAGAGGACACCCGGCTCGGTCCAACACGCCGCCAAACAATGGGGGGTTTCACCAACATGACCACATTGCAAATCAGCCTCTAAGGACTGTGTGATTGTCCAGCAGTCAGATCATAAGCAGAGACTGTTTTCAGAGGAAATATGGAGGAGGACGAGGAGGAGGGGGGTCCTGTTGCTTGGATGTCTAAAGTCAGGGTGACTCAGAGCTTGCATGAAAAGTGACGGGGTGGTTGTTGTGAATATATTTCACAGTGACCACAATGCTCGGAGTGTTTCACAATGTTAAAATAAAATCCATCCGCTCATTGCGTGTGAATCAAAATGTACCATCAGACAAATTGAAATGGGCCTTTTTATACCTCTGAATGTGTTTGACCAAATATGAAATGTGCATCTGTGTGAAGCCTCTTGTTGTGCCAGCCTATTATCCATTTTCTGACTCTAAAGGACCAATTTGTTTGCAGATGAAGTCCTCAAATCTTAACCAGAAACAGAAAAAGTTGACTTCCGCTCTAGTTTCAAAGAAGTCACTATAGAAGAAACTTTGGGACTCCATTGGCTAACATCTGACAAGATTTTAACCTCCGGGTACTGCAGCCAACTCTTTGGGGCTTCTTGGTCAGGGTTAGTGATTAGATAGAGGTACGACAAGTACTTCCTGCTGGTGCTGCCATAGTTTACAGTCCAGTAAGAAATGAGGATTGAAGTTGGATCGTTAGTCAAACCTGCATGGAGGTATCTACTAAAAGCTTTATTGTCATCAAATCAAATGACATGCTGATCAGTGCTGGGATCATGCATTGCAATACTACTGAATGCACTCTCCATACACACTGTTTTCATACAAATTGCTGATTTGCCTTGATACACTAATAGTACACCTGCGCTGCAAGAGTACTTGATCAAAGATACTGAGCAAGCAATAATGGGGACAAATAGCACGATCACAAACCACAGTCCTTTTAAAATAAAGACAAAATGAAGTATAGTGCAGTGAGACAGAGAGGGGGTTCTCGAAACAGATGGAGGCCTGTGTGACTGCTTTCCTCTGCTGGGGGGGGGGGGGGGGGGGGGGGGGGGGGGAGTGAAACGACACCTGGCAGCAGAATCACATTGAATATCATTCTGCTGGTCACTTGGTCAACTCAACATTGGCACACTGCACACACATCCAGAGGTGTGCAGTTCATTTAGAATTTCTGATTTTCATCTTATAAGCTCAAAGCATGCTGTGTGTATCTCCAGTATGCTCTTGTATAATATGTCCAACATCCCTGATGCATAGTAGACGTCTAGACATGCTGTGCTTTTGACCTTCAGCATTGATTAAACTTTTTCTAATGACTATGCACCCTTTCTTGGTTGCAAATATCATCAAGCTATAATATGAATTAGTGATAGTGCTGTTTGTCAGCCCGAGGCGTGCTAAACTGACTGTTAGACGTAACGAAACAATAGAGCTTGTTGGCTATTAGCATTTTGATCCATAGTCCATTGATATACCATCAGGACCATCGGTACATTGACCTGTTGGGGAGAATCTTCAGATCCAAACTAGAGTTGTATAGACCAAAAGAGATACGAGAACTGAATAAAGCAAACTGTCAGATTGTTAACTAACATCTCTCTGGATTAAAGAGGCAAAAACAACACAGACATGGAAAAAGTGTCAGTGTCTAAATTAGCTGAGACAACACCTAGCTAGCAGCTAGCAGTTCACTTCAAACATACAAACCTCCCAATATTCATAACTCTATGCCTTATTATATCTGATGGGGGGTTTTAAATAAAATCCTCTGAAACACTTGCCTTGAAAAACGAATAAAAAAATAAGCAACAGAGATTTTAAAAAAAACGGCCTTTCAACCACCATGTTAAGTTGCCAACTTCAAGTGGTCTGGTTTCAACCTTTTAACCCAGTTGTATTAGGCAGCATAGCCGTATTATGTTTTACTCTGGGTATGACTTTAATTTAAAATAGAAGAAGATAAAAAATAGGTCTAGACAAAAATCTGCATAGATTTGTGACACAGACTTTTTTTTATATGGGAATTTAATGCATTTATATCCAATGGGCAATCAGCTGCTGTTTTTTTTACCCCCACAATTAACCACCGGACTCTTTCTGTGTTCAAGGGGCCTTTTAGTTTTTGACACGCTATGACGGATTAAGCTGGGCTCTTGTAATATAGCCATCAGTAAGGTCCTTTACCTGCTTTTTGTAAACATAACAATGAGCATGGTCCTTGTTACCTGCTCTTTTGTTAATGTTAACAGACAAACAGTAAGGTCCTTTACCTGCTTTTGTAAAGTGTCTTGAGATAACGCCTGTTATGAATTGACGCTATATAAATAAAGATTGATTGATTAAAGATTGATGTAATGTTGCACATCAAGAGGTGATTACAATATCATTCTGAAGCCCAGCTGTTGGGCTGCTCAAAATGCTTTTACACCGCAGGTCACATCATTCACACACTGATGGCAGAGGCTGCTAAAGTGACCATGATAAGTAACTTATACCATTCATACACATTTAGCAAGCAGCAGGAGCAACTTGGGGTAAAGTGTCTTGCCCAAGGACACAGGAGCTAGGAATCTAACTCTCATCCTACTGGTTAAGACACGACGACTCTGAACTACGACCGCCCCTGTAGGCTATATTAACGACACCATATGTTGTTAGTAATGCAGAACTGCCGTTCTATGTCTTTTTGTTCGCTATGTCCCCCTCACCAACATACCTTTTTTTTCAACACATTTGTGCTTTGTTTTAAATTAATCAACTCAAAAAAAGGAAAAACAAAAACATCTCATTTATAAGGCTGTAAATAACCAGTTTCTTATCTGAAGGAACTTGTGCAGAACAAAACAAACAACATCATTCAAACATGTTACCAGATCATCAAAGCGCTGCTGTTAATAGTTATTTGGCTGGTTTCTTCTTGGCTTAATGTCACAACTGAAGAAGCAAAGTGGGATGCTCAACGGCTAATGGGTCCATGTGACTGGACTTCAGAAAAGCAGCTCAGAACAGCAAATTCAATTATCATGTTAGGATTCTGCATGAAAACAATCTACACTAGAAATTAGAAGTATTCCTGTCAGATGACTCCTGTTAGTGGAGCTAATCTGATTTGGAGCAACCTTACACCTTCTTTGAATGTTATCAAATGTTTACAAAAGAGCATAATTTGCTCAAATGAAATCAGATTGTCAGAGCAGTGTTCACTTTGAGGGGCTTGGTGATGCATTCTGGGTAACAAAATTGACCGAGAGGTTGTCTCAAGAGACAAAAAATGGTAGGGACGTGAACAGCATGATATTCATGGTTATTAGATGCATATTTATGATGTAATTATTCTCCTGAAATAATGTGACTTGGAAGTGGAGACTTTTCACTCTGGAGGCCTGCAGGGCACTTATACTGTAAATGCATGTGACTATTCCTACTCAACCCCAAAAGTATTTTGTCACTATGTTCGTCTCCTGTAAGTCACTGTTACACATTTTTGAAAACAGATTTTAATGTACATAAATTACACTTAAATTAAACTGCTGAATATGCCAATCAGCAACCAACTTTAAAATGTAATGCTTGTTCATGTGGTGTCCAGCCTAGTGGTTCGTTTGACGTCCCATGTAGAGACTGTAGAAATCAAAGTGGATGACACAGGTTCAAATCCAACCTGTAGCTCCAGCTTAAAGAGGAAATGTCTTTTTCATGACATGCTCTGTTTTTATTTTGGGATGCAATTTTGCTGTTTGTAGCCTATTTGTTTTTGCTGGTTTGAAACCAAGCTAAATATCCTGAGGAACAAATAATTTTGCACATGGTATAATACCAATAACCACACGCATTAAAATGAGAAAAACAAATACATGTGGAATGGAAGTTGTGAAAAAAGTCTCTTGGTTTTGAATCAAAGCTAAGCAGAAGTGCCTTAACTTTCATTAATAGCCAGCAGGGGGAAACTCAACTGGTTGCACAAAAACGTCTGGAAAATGTTTGAGAAAATGATCCAACTGTTTGGTGTTTCATAACCTCATGGTGCCGGTCACCAGTTTCCCTGGGTAAATACCTTTCTCAAATACATACAGATGAAAGACAAGCCAACAATCCCTTCAATTTGGATATAAATTTCATGAAGACATGAATTAGAACGTAGTTTGTGATTAGTACTAACTATTTGTCTTGCACATCTCTCTGGTTGAGAACAAACTAATTGACCTACAACATCCATTATCCTTTCATGCGATAAGTTGCAGCATCAGTTATGCAAAGTTGATCTTAAATGTGCTCTACTCATGCTTGGTGAGTTGCTTATTTACTATATTTACGTAATAATAAGTACCCGTCTGATTTCCATCATCAAAACTTGTCTGCCTGCGTCAGGTTTTACTGCAAGGGACCTTCAAACTTTTGGACACACACAAAGGCCCCATTCTCCTCTGTGTTGCTCTTCTTTATCACCCAGCCTCAGGGCATAGGAGGTCTGCTCAAACCCTGGTATTGTCTCTGCAAAACCACATATTAAATTTGCCCTGCATTAGCCATTTCATTGAGCTGCAGAAGGAATTCCGTTGCTGGGTCATTCATCTGTGTACATGGTTTGGACACACATTTGAAACAAAGCAAGCCAGTCAAGGATAATATTGAGGAAGTTACATACATATCAAGTTTTGCACCCCATGTCATTTCTGTTTCGCGCTCTTTTGGCTCCGGAGTTGTTGGTGCAGATTCCTGCAGCGGGCAACACTGTGAGACTGTAGCTGCAAGCCATCTGAAATTTCTCCCTACATATGTAATGCCTTCCTCTTCATTAGGAATTCTGGATTTTCCCCATCAGGAATGTCAACTGAATAGAAAGAGAAGGGAGCTAAGAGAGCTCTCTATCCACAGCAAACAATTAACAATGAATAATAAAGAGCAAAACTGTGATTCAAACTGACCAGCAGTCCTGAGGAAAATTCATCAGTTGTGTTTGAACATTGCATGAGTTTATCTCTTGTTTGCTCGTTGGAGTTATGAATACGTGTCTTATTTCATATCTGTTCCTTCATCTGTGCACCAGCACAGCATGGTTTAGCCAAACATTTCACAACCATGCAAATGGTTTAGACTGTGCTACTTGTTTTGTAATAACTTGTTAAATGAAAACAGCTTTATTTACTGTCATTATGTAAAAAAACATAAACTTCAGTCAAACATGGCAAAAAGGAAACTTTGAATCAATAAAACAAGTCCTGGAATCTGTTGTTGTTGTTTTTTTTTTTTTTACTTTAACTGTATTTATTCATTTCATTATTTTTTCTTTTGTTGCTGTTTGACACTGACGAAATTCTGTTATATTGCATACAATGACATTAAAGTCTTGTTGAACACCTTTGTTTTCTCTTCATACACGTGGACTGCAGGAGCCGGGGATTACACTGATGATTTATAAAAAACTGTACACTACATTCTGCTCCCCCTTGAAATACAGGGTGCAATGTTGTACTCAAAGAACCTCCAAGAGAAAGAGGTCTCCTGTCTATCCCATGAAGACATTTTTTCTCATTCTTGAGTATAAGAATTATTTTAAAGATCTCAAACCAACCAACCCTTTCACTCGAACAACACTCACTGAAACAACATTTACCATGCTGCCAATTTGAGCTGCAGAAGGAGATACAAAAATATGATTACATTATTTTGATATTACTGCCTTTTCCTCATGCACCACCATAATAACAGAGGCATTTATAACATTGATTACACAACACCTCCATATGCAAACAATAATTATTCAATTTTTTTTAAGTGCATCACATCATGTAAAGTTTTTATAGACTCAGACAAAGCAGGAATAAATGTGCACAGCCAGCAGGAGTGCTACTGATGCACATTTTGTAATCAAACTCTGATGCACACGCAGAATTACACACAAGAAAACTATTTGGGAAAAAGAACTTTCGAGTTGATTTTTATCGATCTGAAAGTACGCTATTTGAAAGTGCATTTGTAATAATAAATGTTCAAATCCCTCACTGTGTCCAACACTTTATTCTCCATTGACCTGTGCTTTCTTCTTTCAAGATTTATTTTGGTTTTTTTGGGGCGTAATGACAATTGGATAGAGCCAGAAATCATGGAGAGAGAAAGTGGGAAAACGAGAAAGAAGCCACAGGTTGGATTTCAGACCTGGACCCACCTGCGTTGGAGGACTTCAGCCTCTGTTCATGAGCTGGATGAGCATGATAACCATCTGACTATCAGTGTCCCTAACCTGTGCTTTTTAACTATATTGTGTTAATTTATGTACAACTTACAGCCTTTTTTAAATTTCCTGCTGCCCTATATTTCAGACACTTTCTGTTATGCTGTTTCTTTTTCATCAAACTGTTGAAGTGTTTTTCCTTCTTTCTTGTTGCCTTGTCTATTTGTTGTATTTTAAGTTGATGTTTTTTCCTTGCTCAGGTAACCAGTTAGTCCTGCAAGTTCAAAAAGGTCAAAGCGAGAGATGAAAGCTTTTCTTTTATCAAAGAAAGTGTCCCTCAATTCTGTAACTTGGTGCTGACCTATATGGCACAGCACTGCTACACACGTCTTTACAGCAGAGTTTACAGTAGACTCAGTGTGCACAGACTTCAATGACCCTCAATTATTGTCCCCAGATTCCTTTCAATTTAGCCCATTAATGGCTCTGTAAACATTGGATTTATTTCAAAGACATTTCCAGTTACCTTAAATTGTGTCTGTCTAAAACCAAAGTCATCTGACAAAATAGCCCGTCTCTTTATGCTGCCATTTTAGTAAAAATACGAGCCTTAATACAATCTAATTATCTTTGCTGCAGTAATTTAAACATCAGAGAGGTGAGCAGCTGTGGCTAACCATCATCCTCTCACATGATAGGCAAAGAGTTGTGCTTGCGCATCACTACCCTTTTACAATAATGTACTAAATTTAAGACTAAACTCATTCCTCTCTACTAAAGCAGCAAAGTAAATATCATTATAGTGGCTCAGGCTAAACTTGGGTAAATTAAATAAAAGCTGTTAAAGGCTGCACAAATAGCTTTCAGAGAACTTTATTGTTTCTTTTGGACCAAAAACAGACATTCGATGTAATCTAAATAACAGATGACGCTGAAAGGAGAAAGGTTTGTCATTGAGGGAAAAATGTGATTGGTGTTTGGAAAGTTTTAGTATAAAAATAAAAATATTCTGGAAAGGAAACGATACAAAAGGAACATCACACAGTATTCGAACCAATTTGTCAGTGGTTTGTTGAGCTTCATTTTAGCATGCTAACAAGTTGACTGCACTCACATAGGCCTACTGATATTTTTTGTTGATATTTTATTTTTTCCACTGCGTTCAGTATCTCAGCGTATCATGCAAATTTTCGCAAGCTATAGGGACACTGATGCTATGGGCGAAAAAGATAACATCGGCTTTCTAACATGTCGAAAGGGACACTTCCACCCATCCCTATATGTTCAATATGTCTTTCATTTTGCTGCCTTGGGATTTATTGTCACCTGAAAAGACCATGGATAGTAAAAATGTAAATGTGGTTTTTGAAAGGGTCACAACTTTTTGATGCTGAAATGAGACTTTACGCTAAACATTGTGGAGCTAACATGTTTTATTTTTAGCAGGTATTTCACAAAAGGTAATACAACATACAGTAAGTGATAAGTAGCTTGTCAGACAACAACCTAAATCAGCATTATACCACCAGCAAATTAGTAGGAACAGCTAATGTTAGCATACAGCTAACCTAAAAGTTAGCTATGAATTAGGTGAAAAGCTGTACTTACAACAAATGGTCTACTGTCATTCTAGATGTTTTCTATGCATGGTCTTTGACAATCTATCCAAAGGCAGGAAAATTCAGATAAAAAAGTTTGGATGCCGTAAGTTCATACGACACGAATAAATGGAGAGCAACAGTACAACAATACAATTTGAATCAACAATTGAGATTTTCATCCTCATTGTGAGATGAAGAAGAAAAATCGTACTTTCACAGACCATCTAATGTCACTGTTTTAGCCAAATGTACGGGTCGTTTTATGATAATTTCCCAGTATAGAGCATTAGTAGTAGCCTATGTTTCTGCCACCTTATGTCAAAACACATTATATCACCTAAAGAAGAAGTCCACTGGGGACTCATATGCCCTCATGCTGGTCACATTGACATGGTCCATTGAGTTGGCATCTGTCCGTTGATCCTCAGTGTCACAAAGTTCACCCTGGGCTCGTGTCCGTCTGCTGTATGTCATTCTCCATGTCACTGTAATCCCCAGGAGAATTATCAATCAGTACGTGTATGTTTCGGTGTTGGGTACTATTTTACTGGAAACTCTGCATAAATGTGGTCTGCTTTCTCTCCAAACATCTTTACAAGTGTGAGTTTTTATTTTCCTTTATTTAGAGCCTGTGTCTGTGTGTGGTACGTCTCCCCAGTGTATTCTAAGCCCGTTACTCAGCTCTCACATGAGGATGACACGTGGCTTCTGGTTTCACTGTAAAATTAGGCTGACATCGATAGAGTCACAAGTGTCACCATGTGGCCGTCCTGCACTTCACCACAATACACAGAACTTACTGTAAATGATCCGAGGCTTTTACCAGGGCATGTCTGTTCTCTCCAGGCGTGTTTTGGTCGGTCTGCGGAGTTGACCACAATGAAATCATTCTTTTATTCTTTATCATACATTTTAATGGCTTTAACATTTACCATCAAACATGGACACATTGTTTACAAATATGAGTCATTAATCTCTGTCTTGCTTGTTCCAGTTTTCAAGTTAAACAGCCGAACATGGTTCTGTATGATGTTGTGCTACACTGTTGACTGTAGGACAAATAGGCAGCTGTTGACTTTATGAAGCTGATAGATGACTTTCTGCCTGGGAGCTAAAGCTTCAGCCTCAGTCCCTTTGAAGAAGTTCTTGTTTAAAACAAGCCGGGTGGAAACACTGAGACATCAATCAAAGACAGACCGAGTGTCTCCTTTTTATCACTCCATTGAGTACTCGGTATCCAGAATGTCCTGTACTTAGTGTAATAAACTTTCAACAAAGTGTTGTTTAAAAAACGAGCATAGCCGTTTTACACCGATCTGAAATGTGATCTTAAGACTATGAGACAGACAGCGCAACAACTCCCCTCAAATGAAGGCAAAACAATTAAAGCTCACTCTGCTGACTGTCTGCAGTTCATAAACCCCGCCTACTTCATGTTGACGTGTCAAACTGTAAGATAAAATAAAATAAAGTAAAACACGAAAAGACAGCATTTCGGCTGTTTTGTGTACACGACTTGGGTGCTCATGGTGTGCTGCATTTTACTATTACACTATGACCTAATGCCAAAACAAAAAGATAGACTACAAGTATAGACAACGTGGACGTTTTTAAACATCGCATGGAGCAATAGCCAAGTGAACTAGCTTTAGCTACAGTTTGTGTAATCAGAAAGCTGTAGATGTCATTGTCACCAGAAACACTGACCGACTCTGGCTAGAAATCACAAGATGCTTTTTTCTCTATCACTAATCTAAGACTTGTTTATGAAGAGTTTTGATTGGTTAATATTCCACCATTATCGCTGTAAACTAAATCTTCTGTTTGAGTAAAATAATTTGTTTTTAAATCTTTGGATTATTCTTTTGTTGAAATACAAAATTACACACAACACTTGCCTGTAATAATGTAATAGTTTCCTTTTCAAGTGTTCAAAACTCAAACCTGTCCTACAAAGTAAATCCAGGCTGCTGAGTGTTTTGTTACACTGCCGGCCGTTGAGTTGTTGCCCCTTCTTGGTCCGATCATTTGTTTTCGATGGCTGAAGGTCTCAGTTGCCCCGTCCATGGCAGGACCAAATTAAGAGGTGAACTCAGGATGGATGAGCGCAGAGCGAATGAAAGATTGGCGTGCAGGAAAAGATTTTTCCTATTTTCTCTTCCTTTTATCCTTTTTCCTCGGGCCACCTTCTGTCAGATAAATGACGTGTGAGAGAAATATTATTTGTCCTGGATTCACTGTTGATTCTGTGTTGTCCTCCTCAGAGTTGCTGTCTCAATTTCGATGATAGACCAGAGGTATACAAGCAAAGGAGAATGTTTGCTGGTCTGCTGTAGATACAGTATATGCCCTGGAAGAACAATTTACAGTTTCAATCATGGATCTCAAAATAGCTCTCCCTTGTTGTCTGTTTAATGTTTGAACAGCCGACTATATTCTGTTTCAAAGAAAGCAAGTAGACCTCGCTCGAGTTAATTTCAGGGTTTTTCACCTTTTATTGTAAAGGACACAGAGACAAATGAGAAGATAAAAAACATGACAGAACAGAACAAAGCATGAGAATTAAAGAGCAAATAATAAAACCAATAATACCAATTTATAGTGAAACAAGCAACTCACGCCGCTTACAGACATTTTCTAGATTTTTCAGGAGTGCATTTGGGAAAACGGCTTCTGTCAGTTTTAATGATCATGTTTAAACTATTCACAAATAGCTTCAAGAAAATGTCTGCAGCTTTCTTGTCCTTTGAAGGCAAATGTGCAACAACCTCCAGTCTATGTTTTTCTGCTGTGGAGCTCTGAGCCCTTTTGAAGAGAAGAGGCCTCTGCTGCCCTCAGGGTCAAAGGTTACAGCTCGGTCCAGATGAAATACTTCATATCCGTTAGATTTCCTGCTCGGATCATCAGAAGGGTTAGGTCACCAAATATATATTGATCCAGCTGTCACACAAAATGTCCCATCATGTTTTAGTGTGTGATGAACTGTTACCAAAAATATAATTGAAGACTTTGTAGCGGAGGTCGCTCGCTGTCTTGAAGCATCTTTAGATCAGACAAAACAGAGATTATTTTGATTGGATGTAACAACTTAAGTAATGCAGCTGATCAGTTTGTTAGCAGATGATTTCACTTAAATATATTGCTGTACGTATGTGAACTATGATCATCTTATGTCCCATCGTTTTTCCCACAGGAAGATCCAGATATCTTATTTAAAACGCACGATTATATATATATATATATATATATATATATATATATATATATATATATATATATATATATATATATATGAAATAAAACTTCTGTTTGAATTCCTTTTCTTCAAAAGGTCTTTAATCCTTCAGTCAGACTTCCTCCCTCCTATGTAGATTTTATGACTTTACACATGAATTGAAGATGAACTGATCAGCTGTGAAATGTGACACTTCATCATCAGCATCATTTATTTTATTTACATGCTCGATAAAGAACACATTGTGGGAGCCTATGAACGAGAGGGCTCGGGTTTAACAACAAGAGAAAAAGGAAAAATAAAACAGGAATATTACAATTTTAATACAATATTTAAATAAAAGTGAAATCATTCTTTATTTCCTGTAAGTTGTGAGCAACTCAGCTCTGATGTATGGACAGTACAGAAACAGTGACAGAGGCGGTCCTGTGATTCTGTTCTGAGCGTGCACTGACTCATTCAGTGGCGGTGACATCATCCTATAGAGACAGATCATCACCCCAATTATTAAAGAGATGGCTTTGTGTCCTGTTTACCACCCCTGTGAGTGAATAAATGAGTGTTTCTGTCCACCACCACTATCATCATCACCTCTACCACTAACCTTATGTGTCACAGGCCTATCTCCTAATGGCCAATTAAATGCCTGCATTTGAGCCAAAATGGCGTGATGAGGAATTACTTACTGGGTTACTTATCTGTGAATGGTGCTTCTTTAGCATTTGGTGGCATTTCAGGGTCCCGATCGCAGGATAACTGCAGGTCATTTGTATGTTAATGACTCAATGACATGTAGTTAAGTTAGGTGTGCAGCTGAACGCCTCGTCGGAGTTAAGAGTGGGGCAATGAAGTCAGAGATGTAAGACAGGAAAGTATACATTTAAAAGTAGTTATCATAAGGTACAGGGATGTCAATGTAAAAAATTAAAAAGTAAAGTATAAACATGTATATACAGTATACAAAATATATACATTAAGAGAAATATATTCAGAAATAGAAACACTGTTTCAGCATATTCAGACTACTGAGCCACAGCCCGATTCTAACACAATTGTAATCTTAAACTCTTTTCACACATATGGAAATCTTCTAAAAACCTCTGGAGATTTCCCTGAGGAGCTGTAGCCCTTATGTGAACGCAAACAGACACATATTTCGTGCAGACTTCACCTGGAGTTTCTCCCCAAAGACCCCAAGAGTACACATGTGAAAATGGCTTTAATAAGGTTGTAACAGAAGTTTTCAGGAGTGCTGTGCATGTGTGTTAAGGTAATTACTTAATCTCAAAACCTACAGGCTGTTCTATAAACAGTTGATTAAAAGATTGAAAGATACTTACAATTGTGCGTCACAAATATATCATTTAGAGAATATATTATATGTGTCACTAATTTCCGAGATTTATTTGATTTTAGACATGTGTAGCCACTTTTTGTGACAGTCTCTTCAGTCATTAATGGGTTAAGGATAGGGTATGACATCATCCTGCTGCAGAATGATGTTACTACACTCAAGTTGATGTGAAAAAACACCACCATGTACTTTTATCTAAAGCCTTTATCAATATTTATATTAATAGGATCATTTTAGTAAAAATGTATTTCAGTGTTTTGCAATTAAGAAATGAATAGTTCCCTAATCTACAATCAATCAGACTTTGTTTGCTGTTACCTAACAATACAAAGTAAACTGTTTGCAGGAGAGCACTGTGGCTTGGTTTTTAATTCAAACAATCCCCTCATGTAATTTAACACAGTGCAGGCCTCTTTCAATAAGCACCACAGTTATTGATCTCCCGTCCTCGTGCAGCACTCCTAAAGAGAAAGCAGAAAGTTGTGTGAATGTTCTATGCAAATGTTTAGTGTATTAGCATACACAGTCGTAATTAAAGCATAATTAGAGAGACAAATGGTGCTGTGAAGCTCTGCGCCTTGGCTCCGGAGTCTGTTTATCAGCAGCCCCTTGTTTAGTCGGCTAAAACAGGTTTATATGAAACAAGCGCCGCCGACTGCTGCATTAATTGTTATCATTGCCTTGGAAAGCAAATAGGTGCCATAGCGCTGCGGACTGTGAGAGGAGAGAGCCGGAGAGGGACCGGGACAAATTAGTGTGGAAAATGAGAGTGTCGAAATTGGAGAGGGATTAGCAGAGACGATAATGAAGCAATTAAAGAGTAAGCGCTCAGCACTCAGGTGCCTTTACTGAGCTGGTTCACTCCAGCTGCTTTCAGACGCTCCAATGCAAATATATCCCCAACGGTGAGGGGAGGCAACACTCTGTCCTAATACATCACTGATAGAGAGTGAGAGCAGAGAGCACAACACGACATGCTGCAGATTAATGCAACCTGACAGAGTACAACACAATCTGAGCACAGCGGACATGACAAGATAACACAACTTTAAATGACAGAAGACAATACAACACAGAAGCACATTACACCACACCACAATTCAAAGCTGTACAACAGACACAATGATGCTTTATGACCAAATTATGCATCAGAGATTATTTGCTTGCTGTACATTATCCCTCTTTTGTGTGCAGCTACCTACTAAAGAAAATCAACTACATGAAACTAAATGTTGACTTGGAAATTATTTTTAAATACTTGACTCTGAACATAGATCTACTTTACCACACGTCGGTTATTCAGACACTGAGGAGATCTGTAAAGTGTCAGAATTCAGTCTTCAACACAGCCATGTAAAAAGGAGCATTGACACAAACTGATTACATAATATATGTGAAGACAAGGACTGGCTTTGAAATGTTATGTTGTAAGTGACCCAAAAAATTGCATTAAAGGGAGAATATTAAACCTTTTGATTAATTTACATGGCAAACCTCTTTTTACCAACTTGCAATGAAGAGAAAAAACTACATTTCCTTTAGGAATCAGCATATATTCAATTAAATTACAGTGATCATTTTTCCTCCAACAAACCTTAAAAACATTACCACAGGATAACATGATCTCATACATAGAATTAAAATTTCATGTATTCAATGTGAAATAGACTAATAATGGTTGTGTTTCTATACAAACGAACAAATCTAACGCTCACACAACACAACTGCTAGCTAGCAAATGATTTCCATCCGCAGCCAACGATAGCCCAAATCATACAGCACACAGAGTAGCTTAGTTTGAGACCACATCTCTAACTTACAGTGTTAATGCAGCTTGTTTCCAAATCTCCTCCTGTTTGACATGTTGAACCACTTACCATCCAAGAACTACAGTATGAAATGCCAACAGATCTCTCGGTAATTGTTGCAGTGAAGCTTCAGTCAAGATTAGATTTTTGTATTTTTGCTGACGTTTAAAAATCTGGTTGAGGCCATTGAGCCTGCACATGCTAATGATAAAGGAAGAGGCAGTGTGAGCCAGAGGTAGGAGAAGAAAAAAAAAACTGAGTGGAGAGAGGAAGGGACGGGGCTGTCTACGGCGATGCCCGACATCTATGGTTGGGGGTAATAAAGCCCCTCTCAAAGTCAACAGTTCAGAAACTCCTTTTTCCTCCTAAAAGAGCTTTTAATTTTTAACACAAACTTGCACTTAGGTATGCATGAACTTTGGTAAAATCCTGAGACATGTGTATAAAAGGGGTTTAATAGATGACGGTCATGTGCTCTGCTGCCGGGTAATGATGTCAGCCCCTCCATCTCATTCCCTCTCTGCCTCTCTTTGGGCTTCTTTGATAGAGGAGGGCCTAATGTAAATTTAATTCGGAGTGATGTATGGCAGGGATGGGTGACAGAGCGAGAGTGGGGTTCTGGGTTTTGGGGCTTGTGAGCGAAGGTGGAGAAGGCCAAGTTGAGTGGCGACGGAGGGGTGTGTGGGGGGGGGGGGGTAACACGGGAGGGTGTGTGTCGGGGAGGGTGTGTGAAGGGTCTCAGTGGGGGGAGCAGCTGGATTGGGGCGCTGCCACTTTGCCAACACTGTCCTCTTTAAGCAGGATTGATGATGGTGTACGCCCCGTATGCATCTATGAGCGTGCGGGCCTCCTTTATACCCCTCATACACATGCACACGCTCCCACCCGCCTCGCAAACGCTCTCTGTGTCTGATTTACCCCCCCGCCATGCAACATTTACTCTCAACAATGTGAAAGGGAGGGTCGCTTGCTTTTGCGTTCCAACAAGAGGGCGACATCTGAATGGGAGGAGGCTTCAAAGACCCCCCCCCCCCCCAAACCCTCCCTTCTCCATCGCCCTCTTGTCTCACTTCAAATGAAGTGGACAAATGCTAAATCAATGTTTTTAGTGTGGCTCATCACCGTCTTTATCCCTCTCTCTCATTGTTTCCTGGCAGATTGAGAGGGTATTGATGGCCATGACTGTCAAGGTTTTCTCCCTTCTTCTTCTGTCCTCTGGGTGTTTGTCCACACTCGCGCTATATAGAAAAGACATTTAAATTGTTACAACCTCTGATGGTGGAAACCATTGTAGAAATCTCGCCAGCCTCCATTTATTTTCCACTAATGCTGCTGGATTATCCTAAACAGTTCCTCCATGTGCGGTCATCATGGAGAAGTAGATGAAATCCAGATCCTATCAGTGGATTTAATGAGTTTTGTGCAAATGATTGCACTGTAAATTGTCGTGAGGTTATTAAACAAAACATGGAAATTGCAATGATTGCATGTAGAATGCAGGTATTGTTTCAGCTATAGAATCGTTGTTCATTAAGCTAGAATTAGTTCGGCTATGCCAGGAGCGCAAATATACCTGGATTCAGTCTGAGCTTTATTGATTGAAGTGTAATGTAATTTCAGCATCTTTGCTATTTAACACTCAGATTGTTTCAGATTTCAAACTAGCAGATGAACTTGTCTCAAAACTCTCAAGTTGTTTTTTTTTTGTTACACTTTAACTAAACGTTGAAATCCCCTTTATTGACAGCATCATCATCCCCATCATCTTCACGGCCTGCTGTAATGGATGCGGGGTGGATTAGGAGGATGAGCCGGGGTCGAATGAATAGTGAGTGGTATTCATCAGACCAGGGGGAAGCGGCAGCCAAGATCCAATTATATATATTCATTAAGTGATAATGATATCATGGTCTTTTAACTGAGAAGAAAAGGGAGCGTAATTGAATAATAACAGTTGTACAATCCCAGAGGATTGAACCCCCCTCCTTCCCCACATTCCCACCATCCCCACACAGACACACACCCCGACTTAGTGACCCCCCGAGGGGTGGAGAGCAGGAGGGAGGGCAAGGGGACTGAAGAGCGAGGATTGATGGAATTCTATTACTCCCTGATAGATTTATTATGAAGGCCTGAGTGGACTCTCTGCTCCACTTTGTCACTCACACTAATCAGGGAAGGGAGGGAGGGCAACTCTTCCCCATCCCCCCCCCCCCCCCCTCCACACCTTTGTATGTCCCCACCCTAACCCCCCTCTGCTCCTGCCCATCACCAAAGACAAGGTTAGCAGCCGTCTGACAGGCAGACGCGGCGGGTGGCCATTTTGGATCGCTGTGAGCCGAGCGATCGGCGTGGCAAATGGGCCAGCTGAGCTCGGCTGACCTCCAGGGTGAGCGCTTCATTTGTTTATTAATGGAGGGCCATGTGCAACACCATAAGGGCGGCGTGTCATGCAGAGATCAACAGCCACTGCACGGGAGCCCAACGACCCAACCCCCTAACAACAAAACAATTTGTAAACACTTAGCATGGTGATGAGCCGCAAGCTCACGTCCAGTTAGACATCTGTGAGATGATGGGACGTTGTCGAAGGGTCAGCTATGCTCAGTGTTTTCAGCTTTCTTACATCCCACGGTAAAGTTTTAAAGCTTTTTCCTCTCAAATCTTAAAAAATAAACACACTACAATATTTAAAAAGGATGTTGAGGTGTAGGTCATGAGAGTTGTCTTTTGTTCAGCAAAATTTGGAGATGAGATTCATTTGCTCAGGTTAAAACAAGAACAGTTACTATCTATGAACAACTTTTTTCAAGGGTCTTTACATTTGATGCATTAAGAGCCATGGTTAGCACTGCCTCGGGTCAGGAAGTACACAGACACAATCTGTGCTGCAGCAAGAGTTCAAAACAAAACCTTGTTGATCTTAATGAGATGCTTGAAAGCCCTGTCTCACCAAGGAGATCATTGGCCGAGCAACCGTTGCCCTGATTAGTGTGGGGCCTTTAAAGTTGTGACAAATCATGGATGAAAAAGCATTAATATGTATAAAGAGAGTGCACCTCTGTATACTGACTGGCCCATGCAGAAACTCTGCAGGAAGAAATAATGTTTATGTTGTAAGTAACTATAAAAAGCCACATTAAGCTTGAGTTGGGAAGTACAGTAAAGATAGGGGTGATGAAGTAAGGACTGAGGTTTAGCTTTATCTACTAAGCTCAGGGAAACCTGCTCAGGACATTTCAAGCAGGTTTTCTTGTCGTCAAGTCGTCCATTGTCTCATTGTTTCTGCACATGGAAACACTTTGACAGTCAAGTGCAAGAGAGAGACAGAGGAGGTTATTATGCTGCAGATGTTTGATCCTTGGATTTGTTTTTTGAATACTGAAAGAAAATCCTTGTGATTATATCAACAGGGTCCTACTGTTTTCTCTTTAATCTTCTCTTATCTAACAAAACTCACACCAACACAACAGCCCAGCTTGTTTCTTATTCCCAAGTGCATCATGTAAGACAACTTAAGAAGTCCTTCAGACTTGATTGAGAGTGTGTATCTGTGTGTGTGTGTGTGTGTGTGTGTGTGTGTTTGTCTTTACGTCAGCAAAGAAACGATAAATCTGAGAGATTTTCCAGTCTCATTTACTGTCTTGTGTTTGTTTCAGTTGACGCACACAGAGTTCATGCCTTGTGTATGGGAAAGATTATTCATGCACCTCAGATAAATTTTCTTAATTTAATCCCCAACTGGTATTAAAGTGCATCTCAAAGATACACGCTAAACTGTAGATAAACATAGAAAAAGTTGGAGTGACGTCACCGTGACATGGTTTCCAATGGGCTGCCTGGAAGCATACCCATGACGGTTGCCATATTTGAAATGCTAACTCTATCAGACTTTCAGTCGACCAAACAGCAGGCAAAGAGGTGGAGCTGAATGTGCCTATAACTTCAATAACCAATCAGACCAAATGTATTTTTTCTCTATTAGGCTGTAAACATATTTATTTGTGATGTCAAAATGGACAGTTTAACATTGGGTGTGTATGGGACTTTTGGGTCTTTAGAAGCCAGCCTCAAGTGGACACTCAAGGAACTGCAGTTTATTTGGCCTTGCAAAGAAAAGGCCGCTTAATAATCAATCTGAAATATCATTACATTCTCCTGCTCAAACGACTAAATTGCTCATAAAATGACATTTTGTCATTGTTTATCTAATTTGTTTATCTAACCCTGTCCTTAGCTGTGCCAGAATATTTCTTTAAAAAAATTTTACGATTCACTAAGCTATTTCTTCAAAACCGAGGATGCTGAGGTGCCGGTGGTGTAGAGGTTGGTGTGCGCTTCGTGTAAGGACGCCATTGTACTCCAAGCGGGCAGACCAGGTTCAGGTCTGACCTTTGGCTCCTGTCCTGCATGTCGTTCCTCACTCTCTCTCCCTGATATCTGACTCTATCCTCTGTCCATAACGATAAAAACAGAAACCCCCCGGAAAAACCTTCAAGGAAAAAGGAAACAGAGGATACTTTGATAGATTGACGTTATGTAATAAATGTGTAATATGATTTAGTTGTGAAAGGGACTATTCAGATCTTAATTTTGACACAGAAAACATTGTTATAGTCCTGGTACTTATGTAATAAATTAAAACAACTGGGCCGTGCCTAAAGGGTTGAGGTGTGGAATCTGTCTGTAATATTTTTTTTAATCTATTTAACATTTATTGTGAAAAGCCTTTTTGAAGTTCAACAAGTTGAGTTTGGTTGCCATGATTTAAACCATGTTTGGATAACAGCGTTGAGCAGGAAAGGAAGAAGGGGTTGGTAAACAGCAGGTCAACAGGTTTTTGGACAATAGAAGGTAAGCGAAGTGAGAAAATGGAGAGAATTCTCCACTCGTATACAATCACAACTTGTACGCAAACTCCTGAAAGAAAACACAACCCTAATGTTGTATATCTTAAAACCTATATAGGACTCATTTAAACAGTTCAGTTTTTCATTCACATGCAGTTGTAAAAAGACTTCTTCAATCTACAATTCGCTTAGCAGACGCTGTTATCCAAAGCGATGTACGTTAGAGATTAAGAACAACACAAACAATGATCTGGAAAAGAGGAAACAACGAAAGTAAGTGCAAATGAACAACTTGAAGTCTGAGGGAACACAAGTGCTGACAGGCACAGAGGCAACAACATACAACGTAACATCAACAGCTGTTCTTTAGAATTCTAATCAGCATCCAAATTATTCTAAATAGCATTAATGTTATGGTCAAACAAGACAATCATCATTGTCATCATCGATATCATGAAGTGCGTAGGTGTTCAGGACAGAGCTGGGTCTTTAGCTTTTCCTTAATGGTCCAAAGGGACCAGTTCGAATAGAGTTTGGTCATTCGTTCAACAACCTCGCCTGACAGAGGAGAAGAATCAAGCTTGAGATTTGGGACGTTGTTGTAAAAGTTCAGATAAAATCAGAAACAGTTACAAACTCAGATGTATTAGCTCGAACATAATTTCTGGGGAAACATATCCATTTGCTAAAAAAAGCGTTTTTAATCAACTTTGCTTTGAATCTTACTCTCGCTTGCAAACGGTTTGATATGTGTGTGTGTTTTCCATAACTGGATGCTTACAGTATAATATCCATATTTACATAGTTGACCCATATGGCATCTTGGTATGAATGTGACTACATCTGTCATCAACCACCCCTGCTCATATTTTGGGCGACCACATCTTGTAAAAGTTTAATTTTGTTTTTTGTGTTATCCAATCAGAAGTCAATCCCAGTAAAAAATAATGAAATATGATCATTAGATCAGATTGTGTGATGGAAAAGCCAGAATGTGAACTCTGTTTGTTTTCCAATCAATGACTGAGTTTCTCAAACTTCTCTCACCCAAACTTCACCACCACCCTCGGGTGGTCACATTGTCATTCCTCTCAACTGTTTACACCAGTGTGCCTTTGATATGACCATCTATTTGTTTTCTGAGGCCTAAGCCTTTTACAACATGAGGCAAGATAAATATTTTGAAGCTTCACGGGCATAAATAATTGATTTATGTCACATGGCAAAGCACGACATCCCTACTTCACAGAGCCTGAGCAGCGCTTTGTTTTGGACAAAAGTACAAGTTAGAGGACAATAATGTTTACCCTGGTGGTATTGTAATTAACAGAAGAAAACAGCTGCAGACATTCACGTGAGGCTGCACTGAATTAAAGAGCCATTGAAAACAAGCACAACTCTGGCTTTCGTTTACATGTGGTGAGGGAGAGCAGTAAACAGAACTGGGTTAGGCTGGTGAGAGGGAGAGAGAGTCCTGTGATGGAAGGGCTGCAAAGTCATACAGATACGGACCTAGATGGTCATTTTGTCTGTCTGTCTGTCTGTCTGTCTGTCTGTCTGTCTGTCTGTCTGTCTGTCTGTCTGTCTGTCTTTTTTTTTTTTTTTAAGTTTTATTTTCGGGCTTTTATTGTAGGGAGGGTGGAGGGTGGAGGGGGAAGGGAGGGGGGGAGAGGTCTGATACGGGCCAGACGTGAACCCGGAAGAGTTGCCCTCCCTCCCTTCCCTGATTAGTGTGAGTGACAAAGTGGAGCAGAGAGTCCACTCAGGCCTCCATTTTGTCTGTCTTTTGACTCCATTTTTAAATCACATCATCACCCTTACGTTAAAAATATTAACATTTAGTTACAGCCAAGCCAAGTTTGCCCTGTAACATGGGGGGGGGGGGGGGGGGGGGGGAATTAAAAGACGCGGAAATGCGAGATTACAAGTGAAGCAACACAGTCTGACATTGATACTAAAAAATGATGCCTATATATCAACGTTACATGTAATCAGGGTGTCTATGCATGTGTGAATAAGAACACAGGGGCAAAAGGAGAAAGAGCATGAAACAGCTTCAGTACATTTGCAAAGATCGTTCTGGTCCTGCACCTATCAGACACGGCTTATTCTCACTCCTTTTTCATTTTCCTGAGTGTGACCTCCTGTTTTTACACACTGTTTCGCCCCCACTACTCAGGGCTCAAAGAAAAAAAAACAAACCCAGCTGTTTGCGTGGACGTTTGCAGCTTCAACGAAAGAAATTTCGAGAAGTTCTCAAGAGTTCTGGCCAAGCTGCTATTTTTGTTAACTTGGGAGTGAGAAGGACCTGCTTCGTCATGCATCAACATGTCTTTTTTTATTTTTGATGATTTTTAATGTGTTCTATCCTTGCATGCTTCTCTATGTCAGTCCCATCTTTCTCTCTCTGTCTTCCCCTCTCTCATAATCTTAAACACACACAGACAATACACACACACACACATGCACACTAGCTCACACACCCGCGCAGAAATTCTCATTACCTCATTAGCAGAGGCAGCTCTCATTTAGCTCTTTAATGACGGTTCTAGATGAATGGGCCTTGTGCTGATCCCAGTGCTGTGACTGGATTAGTGATAATGACTGATCTATGGGAAGTGTGACAGCCTCATCTAGACTCTCCCCAGGTCTCATCCTCTAGCCCGGGGGCCAACCAAAGTGAGGTCCACAGGCCAAGTCTGGCCCTTCACACACACAGTGGAAGTTTTTATCAATACTCCCTGCTAGATCTGTTGCAGAGGATGAGAGATAAGACTATTTAATTGTGCCTTCATGAATAAAATCCTTTTTGTACTGCAATTGTTTTGCAATGTCAACTTGTCTCATTGTTGCACACCTACTACACAAAATTTGAAATATTTCACAGTTAACCCCCATGTAAACATCCCTCCCTGGATTTTACTTCTATATTGTTGAAGTCCAACCAAACATTGAATATTTATTACAGCTAATTTGACCTCTGAGCCCTACCCTGGTACAATGGCCCCTGGAGTGTCTTATTCAGAATCTTAGGGCGACTGTATAAGATGCTGTATTCAGCAAGTTTGGACTGAGAACATATGTAACAATGATGAAGAATAAAAAGGGGGATAGAGGAGGGAGAATGACACCGAAACATTAAAAATGTTTGGAAAAAGTAACAAGGCAAAACATTTTTGAGTCATTGAGGGAAGTTACTATGTAACCAGGGCATGACGTCTGTTTTGATGCATGTTTGACTTCTGCAGGTCTACATTCACATGATTAAGTCTCACCTGGGTCTTCCTTCATGGCTTACTGTCAATCCAACCATCGTGCGGATTCTCTTCCCCTCAGGCTCTGATTGATCCCCTACAGTCGGCCTCAGCTGATCCATCACAGCTACCAGTCGGCCTGAAGCCTCTACAGACCCAGGGCCTCTAGACTGAGACCACAGGGGACTGGGGTCTCTGTCTGGAACACCCAGCAAGACCACTGAGACCCACTGAGGGCCAGGCAGGCGGAATTAGTCAGGCCTATTAATGTGCTTTAGTTGTGTAGCCCTTAACTAGTCTAAGTGTTCAGGTTCCACTTTACAGTCTGTGCCAGGCTGATAACGTCTCACTAGATAGGTTGGAATTAACATAAAACAGCACATACATTAGAGAATAAAATGTAAAAATACAACTACATACAGTCGGAAATTTGGATCACAGCAGAATAAGTGCACGGACAAAGATTTTCTATTAATATGCTGAAGCAGGAGTTTCAACAGCTTAAATTAGCACAATTCAGACATTATTTTCTATCATGAAAAATATTGAATGTGCTTATTTATGGGTCTTTAAAATCTTAAGACTGTGTAGTATTTTGCTTCAGCCCCAAGTAGTTGAAGAAAATAGGAGCAATGAAGCTACTTCCGAAATTATATTGGTTTCTTTGTTATAGATGACCAAGGATGCCTGAACTTTGTGCTCATCATTTGAGTATTTGATATTTCTTACAAACTGGGCTTTTATAAACAAACAATGTTGTCCTAGACTAATAGATGCATCAAGTAATTGATTATTTGGTTGGAAAACAATTCAGTATGTTGTTCTCACAGGCTTGGAGTACTCTTTCATCATATAAAAGGTTATAGGAAAAAACATCACCTGAACTCACAAGGCCACAATTTGGGCTTTTAAAAAAGTCCAGATTAATTGGTGATTAAAAATCTTTTATACTGTTCAACAAATGCATGATGGGTAACACTTACATAACTGTCACATCCCCAGGTTAAGTGTTGTGTTTTATTTCTGTTTCCCTCATGTTTCATGTCTTGTGTTTGAGATTGCAAATAAGGGAACCAAAACGTACCTATAGTCTCTGTGTCCCCCTCACTCTGTGCCAGTTCGTCTTGTTCTTGTGACCGTTGTTCCAGCTATGATATATCTCTTGACCTTTCTGTTTTTTGACCTACCTTTTGCCTGCTGTGTTTGGACTCCTTTGCCTGTTCTTGGATTACTGTGTACCGACCTTGGACTGATTAAAAACGGATTTTGATGCTGCCCTTTTTGTCTCAGAGTTGTGCTTTTGGCTGTTCTGTGTTCAGTCGTGACAGTAACTGGCTGTAAACTTATCGTGACATCATTTGGTTTCAAATAACCAAACGTCCAAACATTTTAGTTCATCCACGTGTTTTAAATGTAAAACCAACAATTTCCAATGTGTCCTCCAGGTATGGGGAAAAAATGGAAAAGACTCATAGTTAAAATTAATTTATGTTTATATTCTCCAATGTGTTTGTTGTTAAGTTTTATTAAAATGATAGATCATCTACCAGTCAGGGTCCAGGAGGCAGACACACAATGTACTTTCAAGAATAGACTAAAACTTTACTTTTTGATAAATCTTATAGTTAGGGCTGGTGCAGGTGTAGACCAGCTCATAGTTATGCTGCTAGGTTGGCCTTGACTACCGGGGGAAATCTGGCACCTTGAAATCTTATCTTTCTCTCCCTCTTTCTCTCTGCTCTTATATCATATTACTGCATGTCACTGTATTTACATTTCTGTTACTAACCTCTCCTTTTTCTGGGAGTTTCTGAGCTTTCTTAGGTTCCTTGGTATTGTTGGTGAGGATGGCTGGCCCAAACAACCAATCCCCCACCCACTCCTATCCTTCTTTCTGCATCATATCCCATCTCCCCTGTCCCAAAGCCCAGCGCAGCTTTAGAAGACGGTTTTTCCGTCATGAGCCCAGGTCTGTTAAAGTAGTAAGTAAGGTCATTTACCTGCAAAATAATTACACAGGTAAGAAAGGCTCATGACGGAACAGCCATCTGCTAAACTGTGCTGGGCCTGAGAGTGGGATGGTGGAGATGTGACAAGATGCAGAAAGAAAGATAGGATCGGATGCAACAAGTACAGATAGTAGTACACAGTACACGCAGACACTCTTTTCAAACTTTTCAAATCCTTCTTGTTGCAATAAATATCTCCTTACAGTTTATCAAATGTTATTTGTCCATTTTATCTTCTTCTTTTTTTTACTAAGTGGAACTCCATAAGTACCCCTTAGGTAATCCAGAAAAGTTAAGTCCTCCATTAGCTCAGCTGTCAACTTGTAAAACTATGCTTTAAAGTATCTTTCCCTTCCCCAGCACTTGCTACAGACCAATACTTTTCAAGTATTCATAAAGGGTTTTTACCAGTCTCTGCATTGGTGAAGTATGGCCATAGTGTAGAGTGTCTTTAAGGGTGAAGTCTTGGAGAGCTGGATAATGATTATCCCCCCCCCCCACACACACACACACACGTTACCCCACGGTGTGTGTGCCCAAGGCAGTGGGTGCCCTGGCTCCTGTGACTAGTGGGTTTGCTCCCTTCAGCAGCACCACTCATCTCCCTCTTTAATGTCATTTAGCTGCAGGGTGGCCAGCGCCTTGCTCGCCCATTAATCCCATTCCAAATGCCATAACATTTCCCAAAAAGCCCCTGCTTCTTAAAGCCGATAATTAGAATGTCTATTTAAAGTTCACCGCTCTTCCTTGCCGTTATCAATTAAAAGCCGTTTAAAAGGAGATCGGTGGCAATCGTCAACAAATTAAATCTCTTCCTCGCTCTTTGACGTTAAGTCTAGAATGTGTAATGGGGGTCACGAAAGGCCTCCTGAAAAGAGAGCAAGATTTGAAATTTCCAAATAGTCGTTTAGAGAAAAAAGAGCTGCCATATTTCACTGTAGCTGCCAATAGTTGCAGATTTAGTGCGAATTTTGAAAGGGCTTTATCATCATGTGATATAATTTAATAAAAGTAACAATTGGATGCTTTAGAGAGGCAGAGCAAGGTTTTGATTAACATTATCAAAGCTTTGAAAGGACGGTGGGGTCAACAAATAATGCATCAAACAGAAAAACAGCTTTTATTGGAATAGATAGAAGCTAATAAAAATTATCTTCAAAAGATTCACATTCTTCTCCCAGCTCATTTTATTTGTGCAGTGAAAATTTATGTTTTGATAAACGGCACATGGTTTACAAATACTTTGTTTTTGCACTGAAGCTTTTCCTGGTAACAAATTCATATGTAAGTGGTACACCCATGGAGAATGAGCGAGCTGCAGCGACACAGTGTTCATCATGTTGCCAGACTTATTAAGAAAAAAATGCATCAATGTGCATGTGGATTGTCGCATGATTCAGAGGCTACGAAAGACGAAAAATTTACTTATATTTTGAAACAAGATTAAGAAATACTGGAATCAGTGTTTTTTTTTCTTCTTCTTTTTTTTGATTTTCATTCGGGAGCGTCATCTCATTACCGACTGACGATGATACATGAGTGTCGCACACAGGAAGAGGATCATTTTCCAAAGGAAGCCCAAACCTTATTGTTGGGAATGTACCATCTGGATCTCAAAGGGCTCCGCTCCCACATCTATCTTCTGTGAGATAACACAGGAGTCTGCACGGGGAGGCAAGACTGATTGGTGATGAATTATGTATACTTTTGGCAAATTGTGATATTTGTCTGGCAATATGATGCTGCCCATGACATACTCAAATCATTTTTGTCAGCATGTGGCTCTTCATTACAGCTCAAAACGTAGAATTAAGTGTGTAATAGCACCTTTCAAACATCCCTTTATCACAGGCGACGTACTACTGGTTTTATTCCAATTTAAATAAGTCATCTAAACTTTTCCTGTATTATTTTATGATTATCATTTGGTTGTTTTACTACAAAAGTGTGTTATAGCAGCCTGCTTTATTTGCTAGCATGTCTGGCTGTGTTTTTGCCAAAAAAACCCCAAAACATTT